>NW_026607092.1:405000-433738 GCF_029890125.1 Rhinichthys klamathensis goyatoka
ATCTGATTGGTTGACAAACTTTATAATGGAGTGCAATTATTTTCAGGGAAACGCACGGCTAAAGTAGTTCCAGGCAGATTTTGACCGCATTACAGATCCATATCACTTCAGTTATTTCAAAAGTCCTTACAGCCGACGACAGCAAAAGAGCCAAACCCCACAACGACACTGACCAAGCAAATAAATATAGTAAACAATAGGATAAAAATTACAAATTCGAACCAAGTTTTTTGCCACAAAATTACGTTTTATGTATGGAAAGTACATACTCAAACACACAGTACAGACACACACTCGCACAGAAATGTGTTGTCAGCGCTGCTCAGATTATTTTATCAGTAAAACTGTTTAGCAACGTAAAAGCTACAAGGCATTTCTCACTAGCGAGGAAATAAAAGCACTGTTCTTGAAGCAGATAAACTTAGTTTCACTATTAGTAGAAACACTGCTGCCGAACAGACTCGGGTAATTCACACACGCTTAATCTCTATCTCTCTCTCTAATAACTGGATCAATAACTACATTAGATTGCTATCAATGCTCAAGTTTCTGTTACTAGCTCTAAAAGGATGTTTTGGAATTAGCAATGCGTGGGATGAGGTGCGTAAGAAATTAGTCCGACACACAGAGAGCGTTTTCAGGACAAAAACCTGACAAATGTCCTGAAATAAAAAATCTGAACAGTGACTTGACATGTGGTAACCGTAGTATGGATTAAGTGGATTAATAATTGACTCCAGGCCGTTGAATTATTGAAAAATAATGCACACCGAGGTGTATCAGCCATGCTTAATGCACTGTTAGTTACGTTTTCCCTATTTTCCACTAGAATATTACACAGAACAACATTTTCACCTGTCTGCATTGCAAAAGATGTGAAAAATGCGAGCTGCTCTCTGAAGACAATTAATTTGGAGACGAGCAGCAATGGAAATACTTACTATACTACCGTGGACATGCAAATTACACATCTTCAGTTGTGTTATTTAATAATAGTAAGTGCATTATATGCATGCTTCGTGTTGAATCACACTTGAGGCTTAAACTGTGAATCGTTTACATGTTCTGTATCCCATGCAGAGTCGACTGTGTACCGGCGAAACGCACCCTTAAAAACACTCTCATACCAACCAAATAACACGACCTCGGAGGTCAAACACACTCAACAAAAGAGCAGAGATGGTGAATGAAGTGGGACAAGATCATTTTGTATCATAGACCAAGCTGATGTGTAGAAAATGTTTAGCTTTTTTAGCCACCTGTTACTGTTTCAAACTACTTAAATGAGGTTTTTACCAAACAAAGTGCGCCTTATAGTATGCCAACGTTTGTAATTAACCCAAGAAACCGGAATAATACCCCTGAACTCAAAGTGAATAGAATAGCAATTAACCCAACCATGTGTGGTTTGTTTTGTTAATTACGTTCAGGTCACGATGTGAAAAGTATAGGTTGAGCCGTTCTGATAACCTAGATCAATTTTTTTTTTTAAATGGTCATATTGATTTCTGTGTTTTTCACAGCGCAACGCACTGTCGATCATCTCCGAGGATTATTTCAATGCTTTGGTTCTCCAAGGATCTGGTTTCTCGGCTACTTGTCGAGCTGAAGCGTCATGTTTGCATCTGTCTCTACTCCATGCTTAATTCAAAATCCGTGAGTCTGATTTAAAAGCACGACTGCAGGTCCTTCATCAACACTTAAAACTTGTGAGACTGTGCCTTACCTATAAAAAGTGGAGGAAACAGTAAAGCAGGGGACGTATTGTTAAGTGTGCTTCTCTCTTCTCACTCTCTCCATAATGAAGCATTCATTATGATTATTTTATAGGCCTGAAGTTTTTAAAAACTACAAGAATGCATTACTCTGCATAATGAACAGCTGTTGTGGCAACAAGCACATACATTATGCATAAAAAATTATTTCAATTTTGATTGTAGATGCTGATTTATTGAGACAAGTCTAGCTTACTGCCGTAATGGAGTTGGGATATGCTTCTGTTGTGTTATTTCCATAATTAATAACGGGAAGCGCGTTATATGCATGCTTCGTATTTATGTCGAATCGCACTTGAGCCATAATAAAGACGGGCTTGCGTTCAAGCTTAAAACCGAAGTGTGTTAATTATGCATCAGACCACAACTACGAAATAATACATACATATTTCACTCATTTTAAAACTATCCGTGTCTCTAGTTTTTCCGCTGCGATGTGAAATGTTCTTTTTTTTCTGCGAAGGTGAGAAGAAGTAAGAGAAATGCAGTGTTACGACGCGGCTCTGTGGGGAAGAACTTGTCATTTGTATGAAAACTGTGAATTGAAGCGGCAGTGCCAGTTGACTGTCAGGAGGCCGTAATTGCACTAATATGATGTTTGTGATTTCGACGGGAGGTTTAGGAGTCGAGGTGAAGTGTCCATCCCGAGGTCCTTTCCTCACGGGTTTACCGCCACATGGGACGGAGGAGCGCACAAGAATTAATGATTTTGAAGACACGTCGTTGATAAATAATAGATTCTGGCCCCAAGGATGGTTAGGAGCAGAGTAAAAGACTAATAAATCATTTGTGCCGCTGCTAGTTGTCACTTTGGATTATTTCTGGCTTTGTGATAAACTGCTGCACCTGCCAGCTGCCGTTTTGAGTCGGAGCGGCCAACTTTCCCCAAAACTAGTCACCCTTCCTTCGACCAGAATCCCCTTCCCGTGTGATGATTCATAACCGCCGCTCAAAGCCCGGCCCGAGTCTTGGAGGAAAATATATTCCCACAAGAGGGGGTCTATTATTATCCCCACGGGACCAAAACACTCCTGTCAGTCACTTAACAGGGTTGTGTTTATAGGTTTAGGAAATGAAGAGGGTTTTAGCAGCGTCTTTACTCCAGCGGAGGATAGAGACCTGTGTATGTACAGGCCCACACAGAATATGCACATACTGCTGATTATGGAGGAAATATGATTTGATTAAAATATGGACAAATGTGTGCACAGTTCTGGTAGATGAAAGACTTTTGATTTAAAAGAAATGAGGGATTTTGATTAAAATGTCAGTGAAATTCCTATGGATTTGGTGCTTCTGAACACAGCTATTTATTTAAAATATTTAACAAACAGACACACACACACATACCGGTATATATAAAATATTTAAAATGATAAAATGTCAACATTTTTATTAATCAGGGTATCCGCGGGGTCTTAAAGTATTAAAAGGTGATAAATCAATTTTGGGAAAATTAAGACCCTTAAAAAGTATTAAAAAGTCTTATCACGGCTTTATAAAGTCTTACATTTTGAAAGTATTTTTTTCTGAATTAGCTGTCCAACAGTTTAAGTCCCAAAAACATCGTAAAAGTGTGTGAATTTAGTCATTTTTATTAAAAAAACTTTGCTTTGATTTACTATCCCAGCCTATTTGATTTTTTTTATTATCAGAGTGGTCTATAGTCTTTATCACAAACTAAAACTGTTAAGTTAAAAGTATCACTGATGTAAATGGTTACAGCTTGAAGTGGCGGTGAGGTATTAAAAAATATTGAGAAGGTCTTGAAAAAGTCTTGAAAAGGTATTAAAATTAACTTCAAGATTCCTGCATATACCCTGTTAATATTATTAAGTACATGTAATATGTATATAAAATACAATATATTTGATTTATTTTATATATGGTATTTTATTACTTTGTGTAGACAGCTATTTATTCAAAATATTTAAAAAACTAATTTATATGAACATTGTGCATAACATATATATTTATAGTTTAATATAATTAATTGAATAAAATACAATTATACAAATAAATATATTTAAAATATAATATTTAACATTTTTTATTAATACAATTAAATGTAATATTTAAGATTTTATATATGTTATTTGTGTACACAACACAGATTTATTTTAAAATGTGTATACGTATATACACACAGCTATTTTTTAAATGTACATTTTTTGCTAGAATTGTTTTCATGCCTTCTTTTCCTTTTAAATATTTACATTTATGGCTGCACTTTCTCTTGAGTTGGTCAAGCAGATCTCTTGTACAGGTTTTTAAAAATATTTTCTTTCTCTTTTATGAAGTTCAACCGGTAGCACGTGGCAATAACTTTACCAATGTCGTGAGTTTGAGTAAAATCGCCATCCTCAAATCTACTTTAGATGCATAAATCTAAACGTTTCTCCCTTGTTAATCGCACGTCTTGAATAATTATTTGCACAACGGCTTGTTTTTGAGCATTGGTTACTTCTCGCCCCTGGGGGATCGACGGCGATAACAAACCCTCGAGCATCAAACCCCCCGAGAGTCGTCGTCCTCGGGGACGTCTGAGCACGTGACGCCAAATCTTACCCTCCACATTTCAAAAGAAAGTGATTCGAATGTTAATTAACTGTTACTTATAGCCGACGACCTCCAGCGCGTTTGCCACCTGTGCCGGAATGAGGCGAAATGGCCCTTGAAGCCTGGAAGTGTTGAGCAAACAGTCCTCGGCACAAGGTGCAATCACTGCTCGGAGAGATCGCGGGAGAAAACCCTGCGTCTGCTGTGAGCTCAGTCTTATTAGGTAATGACAGAGTAGGAGGTAATCAAGTTGAGATTGTGTCTTTCTCAGAAAGAGGACAAAAGGAAGCACTGGAATGGAGGAGCTCATTCCAAGTGATGAGATGAATGTACAAGCAAATTGAAAGCTGAAAATCTTCCTCTCTTGAAAAAAAAAGTCCTTCCTTTCTTCGGCCCCCCGAATTAGTTCCTTCAGAACCTGTTAAGGGTTGAAAGGAAATAATATGTTGTGAATTGTCTTCTCTCTGAACTGATTAAGTCAATGCTTATAATCATAGCTCCTTAAAAAACACGTCTAGTGTCAACCCATCTCGTCCTTTTTTTATGAACATATAAATTACACTGATTAACACTGTTGAGCATTGGTATGTATTTTCACTTTTATTTCAATACAACAGATTGCATATTGTAGCGATGTGAAAATATGTGACGAGGTGTAAAAATGTCTTTTTAATTCTGTGCGGCAACAACACGTTGCCATTGTTAACATTCAGAGACGTGTCAGGACGTCCATATTTTGTCACACATTGAAATGAAACCAGAGACGGTGTGCTTGGCAAACAGCCCATCAGTGTTTACCACACCACCAGAACTGCATCGCACGCTAAAGTGTCTCAGTGCTTGCTTTGTTTCCTTCCAGAGAAAAACTTGCGCCCATTTACCAGATCCCAGTTTTCGGCTGAAAAAAAGCCTATTTCCTTGCTGACCCGGTCCGGTTAGGTGCTGGTTTAACTGGTGGACTGGCTATTAAAATGCTGTTGAGGATTTAGGATGGTTAGTGTAATAATGTTGGGCGTTTTAAAATCTTTATAATATGCAGATACAGCTATAGCCACGTGATCCTTCAGAAATCATTCTAATATGCTGATTTGCTCGAGAAACATTTATGATTATATTGAAAACAATTTTGTTTTACTGCATGACATTTTTGTGGAAACTATACAAAGAGAGATTTTAATACTTTTATTCAGCAAGGATGCATTAAATTGATCAAAAGTGACAGAAATATTTTTGTAACATAATACATGTCTTCACTATTTAATAAATACGGTTCATTGGACTTTCTATTCATCAGAGAATCCTGGAAAAAGTACAGAATTAATTTCCACAAAAATGTTAAGCGGCAAAAACTGTTTTTAACATTGATAAATAATAGGCATCAGAAATGTTTCTTGAGCAGCGAATGATTTCTGAAGGATCATGTGACACTGAAGACTGGAGTAATGATGCTGAAAATACAGCTTTGATCACAGGAATAAATTACACTTTACTATACAGGTGAAACTCGAAAAATTAGAATATCATGCAAAAGTTATAATTTTGATGATTATGGCTCACAGTTTATGAAAACCCCAAATTAGAATATTACATGAAATCAATAAAAAAAAAAGGGTTTTAAATGCATAAATGTCGGCCCTCTGAAAAGCACAATAATGCATATGTATATAGTTAAATATATTAGTTTAACCTTTTAATTTGAATTACTGAAATACATGAACTGTTGCACGATGTTTCACCTGTATATTCACATAGAAAACAGTTATTTTAAACTGTAATAATATTTCACAATATTACTGCTTTTACTGTATGTTTGATGAAATAAATGAAGCCTTGGTAAGCATTATAAAAAACATATTTTACATATATATAATTTCAAGGACCTCTGTTTGGGAATCACTGTTACTCTGTCATTCAAAAGTTTGCGGTCAGAAATTAATATTTTTATTTAGGAGGCAATAATACTGTAAATTGATCAAAAGTGACGCATACATTTGTTACAAAATATTCTATTTCACATAAATGCTGTTCTTTTGAACTTTCTCTTCATCAGAATCCTGATTTTTTTTTTTTTTTATTCAACACAAAAAATGAAGCAGCACAACGGTTTTCAACATTGATAATAATCATAAATGTTTCTTGCTCATCAAATCATCATATTAGAGTGATTTCTGAAGGATCATGTGACACTGAAGACTGGAGTAATGATGCTGAAAATTCAGCTTTGATCACAGAAATAAATTACACTTTACTGTATATTCACATAGAAAACAACTATGTCAAATTGTAATAATATTTCACAATTTTACTGCTTTTACTGTATGTTTGATGAAATAAATGAAGCCTTGGTAAGCATAATAAAAAACATTTTACATTTAAAATGTCAAAAAAAAATGCTATATATTATTATTAAATGAATGTATTTCTATAAAGCAGTTTTTAACTCTGCTGGCCTGTTCAGTCGGGCCGCTGGAGTTGTTCATAAGCAGAGCTGCATTAATTGGAGGTGTCACGGCCTTCACCGCAGCTTTCACGCTTCACTCCCCGCCTAATGTAAATTAGAGGCTACACAAGTTATCCATTTGAGATATCGAGCTGGTATAGAGATAAAGCCGTGCACTTACTCTCCGCAGGAGCCCGGGGACCACGCTCCGTTTATCTGTCGCCTGCATTACTGCACACACACACACTCGCTGCAGGTGCCATCAAATATTCAACGCTAACCTCCTTTCCTTTACTGACCAAACCAAAGTGGTCACTTGGGCCCTGAGGAGAGGAGAGGCCAGGAGTTTTTCCTCTCCTCATTTTTCCTTTAATCCAAACAAAAACAAAGTGTGCTCGTGTGGAGCTGGCCTTCTTTCGGGAACGCTGTATGATATTTTTTTAGCTAACGAGAGTTCCTTGCCACTTGCTAGTGTATGCTTCAATCCAAAGTTGAAAATAATGCACAAAAAAAAAAAAGAAACATCGAAGGTAGTGTTTTCATCCCATGTGTTCAGGATAACAAACCGGCACTTCCTGAGAAATTGCTGCAAAACATCTGTAATAAATTTTGAAGTTGCTACAATTGAGCTCTTTATTCGTACAGTAAATAACTTGTGTCTCGGAGCGTCAGAAGAAACGCTATAAATGCTGTCATGTCGTGTTCGGATCATAGACTGTAAAAAATATGGACAAAGCGTCTGTGACGTCACCCATAGACTTTCTCAAGAACGGTTTTGAGGCTTTTTATGGGGGGTATGGGCGGTGCCATCTTGGAAAATCTTACAATATTTCAAATACAAATGTTCAGAAAGGATACAGAGGTGGTATGATGTGTTGTGTCAGATCATGGCCGAGACGTCAGATTTCAGGAATTCCACTCGGCGCAGCCCGTTATCAGCTGTCAATCACGCGCTTATTTGTCATACGTTTTATATCTAAATACGATCTAAACTACCGAGTTTCACAAATTCACCCCCCTCACAGTTGTCAGGCACTCGGGACCTATCCAAAAATACAATAAAAGTCCATGGGACCAACATGTAAACATATAAATTTATGCTGTGAAAACGGACATTTTAACATGGGGTCTATGGATATTTGCTCCCTTTTGGGACCTCCCTCTAGCGGCTTTTCGATGTATTGCAGTTTTTCGCACTTCCGGGTAGGCTTCATTTTTCAGATTAGAATGTTGCCGCTTGGTTCGGATGCTGGTGTTTGTGAACGCAATCGTGTGTGTGATGCTTCCTGAGGGAATTCAGGAAGCCCCGCCCCCCTTAGTTACTGTTGCTACGTCCGACAAACAAACTTCACCTGGGCTCTGGTATCAACATGGCTTATGCTGTGACAGCTCTTCCTGCTGAAATTGTATCAAACTTTTATAAAGCAGCAAATAAAGTGTCTGATAGAAGTAGGCAAAAGGGGCTGCAATATACGTTCGAAGGCTATATTCACGACATACAGGTGAAACGCAAGGAACAACAAGGCATCCAAATAGAGGCAAAAGCAAACCGGTCACAGTCAAAAAATGACCCACCGCATATCCTACTAATGGAGACGGAGGCTGGGACTCACAATATCAAGGAGCAACACTGTTCAGGCAAAGCTGGAGGTCTCTATTCACTTCTATAATCGTTATTACAAAGCAAACGGACTACGCGAGTATAACGTTGTATTTATTAGCAGCGTGTGCTAGACGACACTTGTCAGGATTTGACTTCGGTTTTGGGAAGGGAAAAAAACGCACACCCCCCTCCAACCTCTCTGGGAAACGCGTATCTGTGTTACAAATGCCCCAGGCTCAACGTTTAACCATATTTTTGATAAAACTACGACGGTAATAGCCTGCCGAGACCAAAAATATGAGACGCCTGTGTTAAAGTCAATGGAGCGCTGTGAAAAAGTGTCGGACCTCTGTGGGAGCTCGTTCTTGGCTGCGCTGTGATTGGTCAATCTACATTCTAGGGTGTGGCTTAGCCAAAGGCGAATTACACCCAACCGTTGTCATTACAGACTTCAACTCGGGCGTTTCAGAGTGACTAAAACAACATTTGATGTTCTGTGATGCGATTGGTCCGCTGGTTAGTCCAGTTATCCAATCACAGCCTTCGTTGTTGTTGTTTTTTGTGCATCGAGTGTGGTAAATGTGTTTCCATCGTAGTGCATGCGCATGTCTTCTTATCGGATAATTTTTTTTGATTTGAGCAGCGTTTTTCATGCTATATACTTTTTATGTGAGCTCATCTCACATTGCCCGGATGCCAGCCGAGCTTAGCCCCGCCCACAACAGTTGAGGATGGGAAGTTCGGTCTGGACTTGATCCGTTGTGAAGCGAGTACGCCCGAACCAAAGCTGTTCGGACCAATCAAATTGTCAGGGCGGGCTTTATACGATGATGGACAGATGATCAACCGTAACGTAATCATCCACGTCACCAAAGAGCTCTTGGGTTGAATTCGTTTACAACAAAGATGGCCGCCGCTGGAGAACTGAGATGTGTAGATTCAGCCATCGCGTCTGTTATAGGAGATGTAGACAGCGCATTCATTTTAAAAGAGGAACAGAGAACCGCGATCAAGGCATTTGTCGATCCAATCGAGTCCAGAGGCATTTTGTTTCCTGGTTCGGTTGAAACGCCCCATAATCACAGCCCAATGGAGCAGATCAGACTCATTCTGACTGAGTATGAAGACGTCAGGCTACTTCTCACACATCATCAAAGCCTTAGTTTATTATGGATTGCGAGATATGAAGTCAGAATTGTGGGAAATAAAGTCGCAATTGCGAGATATAAAGTCGCAATTCTGAGAAACAAAGACAGAATTTAGACTTTTTTTCTCACAATTGTGAGTTTACATCTCGCAATTCTGACTTTAACACATAATTGCAACTTTATATCTCGAGTTATCAGGCCAATTCTAAGGGAAAAAACCGATTCCCCTCAGAATAGTTTATATCTCGCAATTCTGACTTTACAACACGCAATTGCGACTTTATATCAATCAATCCTGACTTTATATCTCGCAATCCTGACTTTATATCTCGCAATCCTGACTTTATATCACGCAATTCTGACTTTATATCACGCAATTCTGACTTTATAACCTGCAATTGCGACTTTATATCAATCAATCCTGACTTTATATCACGCAATCCTGACTTTATATCACGCAATTCTGACTTTATATCACGCAATTCTGACTTTATAACCTGCAATTGCGACTTTATATCACGCAATTTTGACTTTATAACCTGCAATTACGACTTTATATCACGCAATTCTGACTTTATAACCTGCAATTGCGACTTTATATCTCGCAATTCTGACTTTATAACCTGCAATTGCGACTTTATATCAATCAATTCTGACTTTATAACCTGCAATTGCGACTTTATTTCATGCAATTGCAACTTTATATCAATCAATTCTGACTTTATATCTCGCAATAATGACTTTATAACACGCAATTGCGACCTTATATCACGCAATTCTGAGAAATAAAGTCAGAATTGCGAGATGTAAACTCGCAATTGTGAGAAAAAAAGTCAGAATTGTGAGATAAAAAGACGCAATTACCTTTTTTATTTTTCATTCTGTGGCGGAAACAAGCTTCCATAGTTTAGTGCTTTTAACTCTTTCCCCACCAGCGTTTTTTTTAAAACCGCCAGCATTTTTGTTCATTTTCATAAGCATCTGCTTAAATATGCTATCACTTGTTTCTGCTTTTTTTTTCGCCTGTGTTTTGATCTGGAGATCCAGTACTCTTTCACGAGACGTGTAACAGCGCCCTCTACTGTATAACACTGGAAACACGGAAAGCCGGAAAATTCCGTCAATGGTGGGGAAAGAGTTAAATGTAATCTTATGTTGTCGTCATAGAGCTCATCAATCCTCAGGCCCGTTTGAAACGCACGACAGCGCCTCCACCGGCACCACAGACGAGGCTTTGGCTTCGGCCGACGGACACACACACACACACACACACACAGGAGTGACAGCAGGCCGATGTACTTCTGCTCGGTGACACGCGCCTAATCTGATAACGAATGGGGACAGGTTGCGTTCCCGTACCTGGCAAGTACTTCCCAACCTGCGTGCGTGGATTTCCTCGGATAAGAGCCGTGTTGGCAACCGCTGGGATCCTCTGGAGAATAGTTATAGGGTGATTAATCATTGTTTAGGCGCGGAGTGTGTGGGAAGAATGGGAAAGCGGCGTTTCACACCTCTGAGGCAATTAATCCCTGTGATCTCCACCAGGTTTGTCTTGTAGATAAGTCAGGGTACAAAACTGTTCCTAATTTATCAACCCACTCATGCCATCCGGCATAAAACACACAATTTATTTCCAATCATTTATAGTCAAATTTTAAAAAGAGTGACTTTGCCACATCCAAGTGTGCCTTATATTAGCTTCATATAAACTAAGTACCCGAGATTACAATGGGAATCTTGTTTTATTGTGCACATCTGGTCGAGTCACAATGCATTTTCTCATTTGCAAGCTAAATTTTGGAGTGAATGTGGCATAAATCATGTTACTAATAAGAAGCATAAGTGACACGAAGTCATCTCGGAACGAAGGAAGAACATATGGCCTTAAAATCGTAACCTATACGTGAGCAAGAGGAAATTCTCCTCGCTTCTTTTCAACTTTCTATTGATCTAATAATCCTGAAAAAAGTGTCTCCGCTTTAATAACAAGATAAAGCAGCAGCACAACTGTTTCCAACACGGATAATAATCAGAAATGTTAGCAAATCATCATATTAGAGTGATTTCTGAAGGATCATGTGACACTGAAGACTGCTGAAAATCACAGGAATAAATGACACTTTACTATATATTCACATAGAAAACAGTTGTTTTAAATCGCAAAAATATTTCAAAATTTTACTCAATTTAAACGAACCTTTTCTTTGTTAGGAAAGCGAGTAACGGCGTATCTCATTCGCCTCCTCTCCTCTTCTCCTTACTCTCGATTAAACGGCACGTATCACATCAACTCTTAAACCCAGCCATTATAAGATCACAAAGCTGTTCTTTGAGAAGGCATCAGCCCTTCGAACGATATAGTGATGGATGGACTAAAAATGACACCATGAATTTCTTTATTATGAGTGCGCTTGTGCTTGTGGATTCCAAATCATATTTGCCTCCTAAAATAAAGGGGGGGTTCGGCGCGCGTGCCAATAATAGTAAAATGCTTCGAGTTTTAATTGCATCATTACGTCCCCAATATCAGCAGCTCGCCTGCCAATATCAATATTGCCAAGGCATGGGTGGAATATAGATGGCCCAGGGTGAGCGTGGGTATCCTCAGTGTGCCAGCTTCATCTCTCCTGCCCGCTGAGAGGAGAGAAGCAAGTAGGCCGAAGATCAGCTCGTCTTTCTATTGTCCCTCTGTATCCCTTCATTACTGGTGCATCTCGTCTGGATGTTGATGGCAGCCTTGGATCTGTAGTTGCTACACATAGGAATAGAAGTGTCCGGTGGGAAACATCATGTTACGTGTGTGTGTGTGTACAGGTTAATATTACATTGTGGGGACCAAATGTCCCCGGTAGGATAGTAACACCTGAGATCTCCTACATTGAGGGATCAGCCAGCCGTTCCCACGAGGGAAATGGGTTAATGTACTAAATTATATATATTTTTTAATGTAAAAATGCATAAAGTTTTGTGGTTAGTGTGTGTGTGTGTGTGTGTGTGTGTGTGTGTGATGGGTAAGTGTAGGGGTCGGGTTAGTGTGTGTGTGTGTGTGTGTGTGTGTGTGTGTGTGTGTGTGTGTGTGTGTGTGTGTGTGTGTGTGTGTGTGATGGGTAGGTTTAGGGCTCGGGTTAGTGTGTGTGTGTGTGTGATGGGTAGTTTAGGGTTAGTGTGTGTGTGTGAGTGTGAGAAGAGTAGGTTTAGGGGCAGGGTTAGTGTGTGTGTGTGATGGGTAGGTTTAGGGGTCGGGTTAGTGTGTGTGTGTGTGATGGGTAGGTTTAGGGGTCGGGTTAGTGTGTGTGTGTGATGGGTAGGTTTAGGGGTCGGGTTAGTGTGTGTGTGTGTGATGGGTAGGTTTAGGGGTTGGGTTAGTGTGTGTGTGTGTGTGTGTGTGTGTGATGGGTAGGTTTAGGGGTCGGGTTAGTGTGTGTGTGTGTGATGGGTAGGTTTAGGGGTCGGGTTAGTGTGTGTTTGTGTGTGTGTGTGTGATGGGTAGGTTTAGGGGTAGGGTTAGCGTGTGTGATGGGTAGGTTTAGGGGTCGGGTTAGTGTGTGTGTGTGATGGGTAGGTTTAGTGGTAGGGTTAGCGTGTGTGATGGGTAGGTTTAGGGGTCGGGTTAGTGTGTGTGTGTATGTGTGATGGGTAGGTTTAGGGGTAGGGTTAGCGTGTGTGATGGGTAGGGTTAGTGTGTGTGTGTGAGTGTGAGAAGAGTAGGTTTAGGGGTAGGGTTAGTGTGTGTGTGTGTGTGTGTGTGTGTGTGTGATGGGTAGGTTTAGTGGTAGGGTTAGCGTGTGTGATGGGTAGGTTTAGGGGTCGGGTTAGTGTGTGTGTGTATGTGTGATGGGTAGGGTTAGCGTGTGTGATGGGTAGGGTTAGTGTGTGTGTGTGAGAAGAGTAGGTTTAGGGGTAGGGTTAGCGTGTGTGATGGGTAGGGTTAGTGTGTGTGTGTGTGTGTGTGTCTGATGGGTAGGTTTAGGGATCAGGTTAGTGCGTGCGTGTGTGTGTGTGTGTGTGTGAAGGAGAGGAAGGAAGGAGTAGACGGAGGTGCTGGTGTACAGTAGTTGTAGACAGAAACCCAAACAAAGGAAGGGATCGTGACAGTGCAGAACATCTGACCACATGTGAGTGTGTGTGTGTGTGTGTGTGTGTGTGTGATGATCATGACAGTGCAGAAGATCTGACCACGTTAGTGTGTGTGTGTGTGTGTGTGTGTGTGTGTGTGTGTGTGTGTGTGTGATGATCATGACAGGGCAGAAGATCTGACCACATGTTAGTGTGTGTGTGTGTGAGTGTGATGATCATGACAGTGTAGAAGATCTGACCACATGTAGTGTGTGTGTGTGTGATGATCATGATAGTGCAGAAGATCTGACCACATGCTGCTGTTTTCAGCTGAGATAATGACAGATGCATTCTAGGATTGCATAGAGGATCCACACCGACTCTCAGTCTGAACACGATCGGCCAGGACAAACTCAGTGACACAAAACAGTGAGACAAAATGACAACTTCTGTTTTCCAACTCTTGTAACCACAGTCATGTCCAAGTGATCTGAGGGCGCGGGCGCTTCGGTCTGCACAAGCGCTGGAAGTGATCTCTCGCGTGTACGTCACTCATTGTTTACACAGAGATTTCGGAAGTGTTACCTTTCACTGTGAAGATCGAGCGCTGATATTTAGGGTGTATTCACACCAGGAAAGTCCGATAGTTCACTTGCTTTGGTCCGGACCAAATAATTTTTTTTTTTTTTTTTTGGTACGGTTCGCTTTCACACTGCTCTTTTTGCAAGTGAACCAAAATTTGTAAACAAAACCACACGTGTGCTAAGGTCGTCCATTCATTGGACAAGGATTCTCAAGTAGGGAAATCAGGAAGTGCAAAAAAGGCTCAGCATGGAGATATTTCGTACTGCAATATTTGTTATTTTACTAATTGTGTGTTATTCTGTACAAACGCAATATGAAGAAACTGCGCAGAAGACGGATAAGGTATAAAGTTTTCATTCATAGAGAGGGGCTATGTTCACACATTCAAATAATGAGATTCTTATTGTATAACAAGTGCTGTCAATGTTAACGCTGCAATTAAGTTTGTCCAGTTTAACGCAGCATCATCCTTGTATATCGTTACATTATATGAACTGCAAAAGCTTTTTTTGCATCTATGCGCGATTAGACTAAAGAGAACGCTCTGTATGTGAATGTCCCGATGCACACACTCATTCATTCATTCCATTCCAATGACGCACACACGGCGCGCAGAAAGACGCGCAACAGTATCGTGTGGCCAGACAGCGCGCCGGAATGCAATTCTCTTTCGCACTTGAACAACAATAACACAAACCATTATGCCAAAATCTCCGACTACGGAAGCCTGTTAACTCAAAGGCGCAGTGCTTTCTTGCAATTGGGTCGGTTCATGTTCACACCGTAAACGAACCGTACCAGAGTTCGTTTGGAAGCGTACCGAGACCACCTCTTCAGCTGGGTCTGGGTTCGGTTGTTTGGTCCGCACCCGAGTTCGATTGCTGTATTCACACCTGCCCAAAAGGTCCGCACCAAGGGGGGAAACGAACTAGAGTTCGATTCAATCGAACCAAACAAGGCAGGTGTGAATACACCCTTAGATATACAGGAAATCGCAATGGAAGACGATTTCGATATATCAACAGACAACGTTTAATTTTTTCCGCAACCGCGCGAGAGATCACTTCCGGCGCTTGCGCAGACCGAAGCGCCGGCGCCCTCAGATCACTTGTTTAGGTAAAAACGATATAAATACTGTTGGTTTTCTCACACAAACCGCTCGTTTCGTGTCTTAGGCCATCAATGTGTGCTTACATTTACGAGTCATTAAATCATGTTTAATTTGGACTTCTCTGTGCATGCTCTTTGAGGTGGTGACCATAGACCTGCATTATATGACTGACAGACAAGAACGGCTTGACCTAAAAATATCAAAATTGAAACTACTGCGAAAACAAAGACACCTAAATTAATTTCAAAGTGAACTATCCCTTTAAAAGGCACAGAACACACTCCAGTGTGTGTATGTAGCTTGATGAAGAGGCTAAAGGCCGATCGCTGAGATAAAGCCAGCTGTCGCGGGGCGATCCGTGGTGAATGATGCGCTGAGACTCACTTGTTTAACTTCTTTGTTCTCTTCCTCTGTATTGGAGGCTCTCGAGCGGTCTGTCACTCTTAATTAAAATGTTGTTTACATATTAATTCCATTTTAAACACAGTCATATAGTTTTGATGATAACAGATGGCACGGTGAGATAATGGAGGGGTTAGTGTGGAGAGAGAGATTGCACATGATTTATTAAGATTTACTTTATTAGCGAGGCCCAGGCATAAATTGCGTTATTGCGGCCAACCTCAACTTTCCCAGACTGAGAGCATTTATTTCTGAGCTCATTGTTTCGCTCTCCGCATTCGCTCACGGCATCTGCTAGTTTCAGGAGGAAACGCTCTCGGATGAAGTGTTTTTCTCGCTCGAGTTATGAAGGAAAGGGGTCAGCGATATTGTGATTGAATGTTTGCCACGCCGAAATGATTTCTGAGATGGATAGTTAACTTGCCGTGTTGCATTGCTCATTTAAAAGCATTGATTTATGTTTATGTTTGTAAGGGATCGGCGGAGGAAAGATTTTTGTCTTTTTTTATTCTCCCCCCGATTTGTTTGATTGGTTGTGGTTTTACCTTTGTCTTCTATTGTTCGTGTGTGAGATAACAAGCTGAGCTTTCATGCCAGCGCTCGTTTCTGGAGAGAAGAAGGGATTTGATCGTTCAGTGTAATCTGGAAAACATCATTGACCTCAATAGAGACGAGACGAGAGGGAATCTGAGAGTCACTTTCGTTTCTTTAATACTCATATATCCAGTTGTTTCCTCAACTATAAGCAGTTTTGGCGATATGAACTATAAACTTGCTTAAAACTAATACTTTTCACAACACTCTCACTAGTTTGATTTTATACTTGCGTACATTACAAGAGAATTCTGTTATTTTTCTATTATTTTTTATCATTTATAAAGCATAAAATATTCCGATAATTATCTTTATGCTTTTGTGTCCTTATTACAAGTGCACAAACTTTTAATAAAACCTTATTACTGGAAAAAGTGTTCATTGAGATGGAAATTATTACCATGAACTTTTTATTATATATATGTATATATTTGTGATAATAATAATTAAAAATATCAAATTATATAATTGAATTTCGCTCAATTTTTTATTATTGTTTATATTACTGTTTAATATATCATATACATTTATGTAAATGTAACACTTATGTGCTATACGTATATGTATATATATATATATATATATATATACGTGTATGTGTGTATATAAATATAATGTATTACATTTATTATAACGTATAAATATAATTTAGTATAATAAAATAATTTTAAAATGTATTATGTGAAAGCTATTTATATTTATATAAATTCTATATTTTTTAATTTTTTATTATAATTGAATACAATATACATTATACATGTATAATATTATAAATATATAATATTATAATAAATGTAATATATTACAATATATGTATTATAAATATTATAAATGTGTGTATATATACATTTATTATTCATTATAATAAATAATATTAGTATACATTTGTATAAATATTTAAAAAAAAAACATTTTTGTTTAATGTGCTATTAGCAAAATATAAATATTTTTATGATGGATTTTAGGAAATTTCAATAATGGTTAATACATTTAAATAATGAAAGTCTTGTAAAAAGTTTCAATAAAACCTTCATATAACAATAAGTGGAATACATGTAATCTGCAGTCGAAGAACATCGTGTGTGACTTTAAGCAGAGGTTTAAGAAACGCTGTGACCTTCACGAGCTCTCAGGTTAGTGTGTGTGAGCCTGTGATTTCCCTGCGTGTTGTTGTTGTGTCTCTGGATGATAGTATATGATAGATGGAGTGGATCCAGGACATCTCGATCGACAGCTGTTGATTGCTCTGGAAATCGAGAAAAGCTTCCAGAGCAGAACAATGAGCTCATTGCTCTCGCAGTTCAGTCGCCAACTGAGCTCTGCAGAGGAGCACTTCATGCATGTCAACACACACATCAACCCACACACACGCCCAAAACACCACAGCCCTCCAGTCTCCACACACACCTGCATCTTTTAAACTAGACTTTCTCATGCAATGGCACTTAATGTGCATGTACTCTTTTGTTTGTCAAGAGACTAAAGAACAAACTTGCAAAAAAGCCACAAGACGCCATACTTACAGTGATTTTACGAGACATCGTTTTATGTTTGTAAAATGCCTTAGCCACGGTAAAATCACTGTAACACACGACCACGAGTGGCTTATTGACTTTAAAATTACAATGTTTAATAAATGCTGTAGCTATTTTTTGCCATGCATGAAATGAAATTTTGATACATTATTATAATTATACATTTTGGCCAATATATACATTTATAAACAATACATTTTAATAAAAATGATAAATAATATTTATATAAAAATCATTTTCAAATTCATTTAGAAATGGTTTATTTTACTATTATTACAATATTATATGTGTGTGTGTATATATATCACAAAAGTTGGCACAAAGACACAAGTATTTTATATTTATATTTAAATAATTTTACACTTTTTTTTATAATTTGACTATTTATGAAAATTATTATAAATATATTTATGTATGTGTGAAATATTTATGCTTTTGTGACACACATGTGCACACATTTTTATGATAATAATAAATAAAATGTTATTTTCTATACATTATTATTGTTTATAATAATATAAATTATTAATAATATTACAATTCAATTATTATACATTTTTAATTATTTTTTATTTAAAAAATTATTTACATTATTATAAACATTCCCACACGCATATATATAATTTATAAATGTATATATTTCATTAATTCTATAAATTATCATTGTTTATAATTATATTAATTATTAATATTTTTTATTTAATGTTCACACAAAAAATGTAGATTTTATTTTAATTTGACTATTTATTTAAATGATCATGTATATATTAATATAAGTGTAAACAGTGTCCTCGTGCCACACCTGTGACCCTCCATCAGAGCATACTAGCAGCGTCTCGATACTTCAGCACTTTTAAACGGGGCCTGTACTTGTTTGCTGTTTTTTTATTTTTTTATGAATCCATTATGATTAGAAATTAGAGACAGTGGGGTTGGGAGAAGAAACGGTGGATTGTTTTTAACAAAAATTAGCATTCTGTGAGAGATCTATCCCCAGGCTTAATTAAGGCAAATTCAGTATTCCAGTTCATCATCAGCTTTATGTAATGTTAAAAAACAAGTTCTGCTTATTGGCATCTGTTTATTTCTTATTAAAAAAGAAAACATTATACCGGGTGATTTGGCACCTTCGTAGCTTGTGCCTGGGCCTCATATTATGGGAATTCTCGGTTTGTGCGATGATTAAATGCTTAATAAAAAATTCATTGCTGTCGCCAACATCTGCATTGTAGCTCTAACGGCTCACTGGAGTGTGTGTGGCTTGTAAAGTTTCCAAACGCGCGTCGAGAACCCTGGAAAGTTCAGCGCTGAGTTTGCCTCGCTCATTACGCCGATACTCCTGCGCCTGCGATTAGACAAAGAACATCTTTAATTGCTTTAAAATCGGAATGCATGATAAGAACGGATTAATTTGATTTTTCTGTTTCTACAAGTAGCAGATGGTTTATGTCTTAGGAATGCTCATGTTGTAAAGTGAGATCCCAGCTCGCCTCTGATTGGTCACTGTTAATGAAGCGTGCTGTGCTGATTATTGATTTAGAAAATGAGGATGACACCGGGATTGTGTGTGTTGTGGTAATAAATTAAAAAGCAGGGTGCTTCTTGTTTAACGGCCGCCAACGTAACTTAAATATCATGAAATATGTTTGATTCTCCAGTCAGGTGGTCTCTGGCCCATCGAAGTAATTTATTATTTATTGGGAGTTTGTATGATTTTGCTAGACGCTGCTAACAAGCAGATGGTCGACTTGACTTATTTGTGTTTTGTGTTTCTGAATGACCGATCAGGTGCATGATGGGAAATTCAATGAGCTGCTTGTCAGAGGAGAAACAATTCATTGGAGAGAGCCCACCAAAGCTGTGTGTGTGTGTGTGTGTGTCTGTGTGTGTGTGTGAGAGTCTGTGTGTGTGTGAGAGTCTGTGTGTGCTCAGCTTTGTTAAGATCTCTCTCTCTCTCTCTCTCTCTCTCTCTCTCTCTCTCTCTCTCTCTCTCTCTCTCTCTCTCTCTCTCTCTCTCTCTCTCTGTCTGTCAGTCTCTCTCGACCCCCTCCCTCTCTCTCTATCTATCTTGTATTATTATTGGCTGTGGCACGAGCATCTGTTTCGGAGTGGTGTTCCTCTCTGCATTAATAACTTTCCACTGATGATCAGCACGCAGAAGTGCGGTCCAGTGATGAAGGTAATGTAGTCCTCTCGAGGCCTGTCTGTCTCTCTCTCTCGAGGCCTGTCTCTCTCTCGAGGCCTGTCTCTCTCTCGAGTCCTGTCTTTCTCTCGAGGCCTGTCTTGATCTCGAGGCCTGTCTTTCTCTCTCGAGGCCTGTCTCTCTCTCTCTCGAGGCCTGTCTTTTTCTCTCTCTGGGCCTGTCTCTCTCTGGGCCTGTCTGTCTCTCTCTCTCGAGGCCTGTCTGTTTCTCTCTCGAGGCCTGTCTGTTTCTCTCTCGAGGCCTGTCTGTCTCTCTCTCGAGGCCTGTCTGTCTCTCTCTCGAGGCCTGTCTCTCTCTGGGCCTGTCTGTCTCTCTCTCTCGAGGCCTGTCTGTTTCTCTCTCGAGGCCTGTCTGTTTCTCTCTCGAGGCCTGTCTGTCTCTCTCTCGAGGCCTGTCTGTCTCTCTCTCGAAGCCTGTCTGTTTCTCTCTCGAGGCCTGTCTGTCTCTCCCTCGAGGTCTGTCTCTTTCTCGAGGCCTGTCTGTCTCTCTCTCCCTCAAGGCCTGTTTGTTTCTCTCCTGAGGCCTGACTGTCTCTCTCGAGGCCTGACTGTCTCTCTCTCTCGAGGCCTGTCTGTTTCTCTCTCGAGGCCTGTGTCTCCCTCACTCGAGGCCTGTCTGTCTTTCTCTCGAGGCCTGTCTTTCTCTCCCTCGAGGCCTGTCTGTCTCTCCTTCGAGGCCTGTCTGTTTTTCTCTTGAGGCCTGTCTTTCTCTCCCTCAAGGCCTGTCTGTCTCTCCCTCGAGGTCTGTCTCTTTCTCGAGGCCTGTCTGTCTCTCTCTCCCTCAAGGCCTGTTTGTTTCTCTCCTGAGGCCTGACTGTCTCTCTCGAGGCCTGACTGTCTCTCTCTCGAGGCCTGACTGTCTGACTGTCTCTCTCTCGAGGCCTGACTGTCTCTCTCTCGAGGCCTGACTGTCTCTCTCTCGAGGCCTGTCTGTTTCTCTCTCGAGTCCTGTCTTTCTCTCCCTCGAGGCCTGACTGTCTCTCTCTCGAGGCCTGTCTGTTTCTCTCTCGAGTCCTGTCTGTCTCTCTCTCGAGGCCTGTCTGTCTCTCTCTCGAAGCCTGTCTGTTTCTCTCTCGAGGCCTGTCTGTCTCTCCCTCGAGGTCTGTCTCTTTCTCGAGGCCTGTCTGTCTCTCTCTCCCTCAAGGCCTGTTTGTTTCTCTCCTGAGGCCTGACTGTCTCTCTCGAGGCCTGACTGTCTCTCTCGAGGCCTGACTGTCTCTCTCTCTCGAGGCCTGTCTGTTTCTCTCTCGAGGCCTGTGTCTCCCTCACTCGAGGCCTGTCTGTCTTTCTCTCGAGGCCTGTCTTTCTCTCCCTCGAGGCCTGTCTGTCTCTCCTTCGAGGCCTGTCTGTTTTTCTCTTGAGGCCTGTCTGTCTCTCCCTCGAGGCCTGTCTGTCTCTCCCTCGAGGTCTGTCTCTTTCTCGAGGCCTGTCTGTCTCTCTCTCCCTCAAGGCCTGTTTGTTTCTCTCCTGAGGCCTGACTGTCTCTCTCGAGGCCTGACTGTCTCTCTCTCGAGGCCTGACTGTCTGACTGTCTCTCTCTCGAGGCCTGACTGTCTCTCTCTCGAGGCCTGTCTGTTTCTCTCTCGAGGCCTGACTGTCTCTCTCTCGAGGCCTGTCTGTTTCTCTCTCGAGGCCTGTGTCTCCCTCACTCGAGGCCTGTCTGTCTCTCTCTCGAGGCCTGTCTTTCTCTCCCTCGAGGCCTGTCTGTCTCTCCCTCGAGGCCTGTCTGTTTTTCTCTTGAGGCCTGTCTGTCTCTCCCTCGAGGCCTGTCTGTCTCTCCCTCGAGGCCTGTCTGTTTCTCTCTGGAGGCCTGTCTGTTTCTCTCTCGAGCCCTGTCTGTCTCTCCCTCGAGGCCTGTCTGTTTGTCTCTCGAGGCCTGTCTGTCTCTCCCTCGAGGCCTGTCTCTTTCTCGAGGCCTGTCTGTCTCTTTCTCAAGGCTTGTCTGTCTCTCCCTCGAGGCCTGTCTGTTTCTCTCTCGAGGCCTGTCTGTCTCTTCCTCGAGGCCTGTTTGTTTCTCTCCTGAGGCCTGTCTGTCTCAATGGAAGGCAATGGAGAAAGAAACCTTGGGAGAAACCAGGCTCAGTCGCTCAGTTCTCCTCTGGCCAACGAACGAACAGTGTATGATTATGATTCAGGCAACATTACAGGTCAGAAGTCAGATTGGATTGGAACAATTAGAATATTATCCAGTTCCATCTGGTTGAAGATCGGAGTCACACGGGTATGGAGACGGGTTTGTTGAGGATCAGTGCCGATGGCTGTCGTGTCTAAGAGGCCTTCATGGGAGAGTCTAGTTGACACAATCTCTTCTGACACTTCAGAGATACGTTGTGGTCCTGTCTAGGAGCAGGTCCACCATCTGATCTGGATACGGCCCGGATCCGGCTGATTACAGTAAACCTCGGAATAAGTAGAAAGACTAACTGAATTTTGAGATCGCAATAGACGTGAAGGACTATAATGCGTTAAGAGCTATCTCAAGTACTGGGGAGCTAAACAATTAAGTGCTTTGTAAGTAGTCAGCAATATTTCAAAATGTATACAATGTTTAATAGGGAGCTAATGCATTGTTGACAGAACCGGGCTAATATGGTCATACTTCCTGGTTCTGGTAAGAACTCGAGCTCCTGCATTTTGGACCAGCTGTAGTTTGTTTATTAAGCGTGCAGGGCAACCACCCATAAGAGCATTACAATAATCTAGCCTTGATGTCATGAACGCATGAACTAACTGTTCTGCATTTTTCATTGAAAGCATACACTCACCTAAAGGATTATTAGGAACACCATACTAATACTGTGTTTGACCCCCTTTCGCCTTCAGAACTGCCTTAATTCTACGTGGCATTGATTCAACAAGGTGCTGAAAGCATTCTTTAGAAATGTTGGCCCATATTGATAGGATAGCATTTTGCAGTTGATGGAGATTTGTGGGATGCACATCCAGGGCACGAAGCTCCCGTTCCACCACATCCCAAAGATGCTCTATTGGGTTGAGATCTGGTGACTGTGGGGGCCATTTTAGTACAGTGAACTCATTGTCATGTTCAAGAAACCAATTTGAAATGATTCGAGCTTTGTGACATGGTGCATTATCCTGCTGGAAGTAGCCATCAGAGGATGGGTACATGGTGGCCATAAAGGGATGGACATGGTCAGAAACAATGCTCAGGTTGGCCGTGGACTTTAAACGATGCCCAATTGGCACTAAGGGGCCTAAAGTGTGCCAAGAAAACATCCCCCACACCATTACACCACCACCACCAGCCTGCACAGTGGTAACAAGGCATGATGGATCCATGTTCTCATTCTGTTTACGCCAAATTCTGACTCTACCATCTGAATGTCTCAACAGAAATCGAGACTCATCAGACCAGGCAACATTTTTCCAGTCTTCAACTGTCCAATTTTGGTGAGCTCTTGCAAATTGTAGCCTCTTTTTCCTATTTGTAGTGGAGATGAGTGGTACCCGGTGGGGTCTTCTGCTGTTGTAGCCTATCCGCCTCAAGGTTGTGCGTGTTGTGGCTTCACAAATGCTTTGCTGCATACCTCGGTTGTAACGAGTGGTTATTTTAGTCAAAGTTGCTCTTCTATCAGCTTGAATCAGTCGGCCCATTCTCCTCTGACCTCTAGCATCAACAAGGCATTTTTCGGCCACAGGACTGCCGCATACTTGTGATTGCATGTGATTGCGATTGATTCTGCGAGAGTGAGGGCGGGGCCTTGATTTCGCGGCTTTACTTCCTGGTCACTACTGCGCAGGTCTGGTCCCGAGATCGCTACTGCGCAGGTCTGGTCGCGAGATCGCTACTGCGCAGGTCTGGTCGCGAGATCGCTACTGCGCAGGTCTGGCCCCAAGATCGCTACTCCGCAGGTCTGGTCTCGAGATCGCTACTGCGCAGGTCTGGTCTCGAGATCGCTACTGCGCAGGTCTGGTCTCGAGATCACTACTGCGCAGGTCTGGCCCCCAGATCGCTACTGCGCAGGTCTGGTCGCGAGATCGCTACTGCGCAGGTCTGGTCCCGAGATCGCTACTGCGCAGGTCTGATCCTGAGATCGCTACTGCGCAGGTCTGGTCCCGAGATCGCTACTGCGCAGGTCTGGTCCCGAGATCGCTACTGCGCAGGTTTGGCCCCGAGATCGCTACTGCGCAGGTCTGGTCCCGAGATCGCTACTGCGCAGGTCTGGCCCCGAGATCGCTACTGCGCAGGTCTGGTCCCGAGATCGCTACTGCGCAGGTCTGGTCCCGAGATCGCTACTGCGCAGGTCTAGTCCCGAGATCGCTAATGCGCAGGTCTGGTCCCGAGATCGCTACTGCGCAGGTCTGGCCCCGAGATCGCTACTGCGCAGGTCTGATCCCGAGATCGCTACTGCGCAGTTCCGAGATCGCTACTGCGCAGGTTTGGCCCCGAGATCGCTACTGCGCAGGTCTGGTCCCGAGATCGCTACTGCGCAGGTTTGGCCCCGAGATCGCTACTGCGCAGGTCTGATCCCGAGATCGCTACTGCGCAGTTCCGAGATCGCTACTGCGCAGGTTTTGCCCCGAGATCGCTACTGCGCGGGTCTGGTCCCGAGATCGCTACTGCGCGGGTCTGGTCCCGAGATCGCTACTGCGCGGGTCTGGTCCCGAGATCGCTACTGCGCGGGTCTGGTCCCGAGATCGCTACTGCGCGGGTCTGGCCCCGAGATCGCTACTGTGCAGGTCTGGTCCCGAGATCGCTACTGCGCAGGTCTGGTCCCGAGATCGCTACTGCGCAGGTCTGGCCCCGAGATCGCTACTGCGCAGGTCTGGTCGCGAGATCGCTACTGCGCAGGTCTGGTCCCGAGATCGCTACTGCGCAGGTCTGGCCCCGAGATCGCTACTGCGCAGGTCTGGCCCCGAGCTGTCAGCGCCATATCGGGACACTCGGCGGCTTCGCTTCTGACCAATGGAAGAGACCAAAGGGGCGTCGTCCATCTTTTTTTACAGTCTATGACTGGTATATACGTCACAATAGGAAAAAGAAGATGAGCACAACTTGCGTTTCATGTTGACTTAGAGCTGTTTGACTGACGTTTTATTTATTAATAAAATCATTTCATGTCAAATAGGTGTGAAATATAAACAGGCGCCACAACAGAAACAGATGTCTGTCGACTGAGTGTGCTGCATCAAAGAAGTCTAGACATCTTCATTATTATTATAATAATTACTGTAGAATTATCTAGTTTGTTTTGCATTTTGAGATGTTGTTGTTTTGAAAACATGGTGAAAACATTATCGACAGTGCCATGGCAGAAGAATTCATGTTCTTCATGAGTTGTGAGCGTACAGAAAGACTCACAAACTCAAAAGTTAATGGTTTGAATATTTAATAAAATATATACAAATTCAATTTTAATTTGCTCACCAAGGCTGGATTTATTTGATCAAACATACAGTAAAAACAGTGAATTATTATTAAAATTTTCAGTCTTCAGTGTCACATGATCTTTCAGAAATCATTCTAATATGCTGATTTGCTGCTCGAGAAACTTTTCTGATTATTATTATCAATGTTGAAAACAGTTGTGCTGTTGCTATATTGTATATTTTTGTGGAAACCGTGATACATTTTTTGGATTCTTTGATGAATAAAAAGCATTTATTTAAAAAATAGATTCTTCAGTAGCATATTAAGAATCTTTACTGACACTTTTGATTAATTTGATGTGTCCTTGCTGAAAAATTTATCAATTTCATTCAAAAAACCACAAGCTTTGCCAATGAATTAAATATAAAAACTGCTAATTAGTAAAAATAGTATTGCTTTTGTTTGTTTTGTTTTTAGTCTAGTTAATGAACAATGTTCAAATTTTGGTCTGATCATATTGTTTGACTTTAAATATCCTGTTTTTACAATCCAGCATGTTTTTTGGAAAAGAGCAGCCTGCACATTATATATAAATAGCTCGTTTTGGGTCCCACAGTAAACCATGAGGGAGAGTAAATGATGGTGCAGTTTTCATTTTTCAGTCTTTTGAATTTGCCTGCCTTATGCCTGTTTTTATTGTCATATTTCCCACAGCAGATTAACAGTGATCCGTGTTCTTATGATCCCGATCTCTGCACTGAGCCAGTCTCTGCTTTGTCAGTAAGTCAGCATGTTTTGAATGTTTTTCCACCTGTTACTGTCCGCAGGCTAAGATGTCCCGCTGTGACACTCGTGTGGCAGGTCTTCATTCCCACAGGAGCAGAGGAGGAGGGGGGGGGAGAAACCCTTGTGGATTTTTTGCATCATTAAGTATTTACGTGATGCCACTTCACGTTATTTACACTGGACTGATGGTAATGTGTTCAGAGCTGCTCACGAGAGCACAGACCCGTGTGCACATATCTTAATGTTCTCCCTCAGATGCTAACACACGTCACTGTGTGCCTCAGAACAAGCTCCGCTCGTATTCAAAGTCACCCTCTACGAACGCAAAAATGCATGAAGAGAAATGTAGAATATTAAGTTCTTAGCTCCAAACAGGACAAAACTGTATAAAAGTATAGACCAAAACTATCATACGACTTTTATGCTGCTTATCTGGAGTCGCACTTTAAAACGAACACAGGCTGAACTTCGTGGATATACTAAAGGATTATTGATCGTAAATAATATGTCGCTGTTTTAAATATTTGGGAATTGTTTTGCTAAAAACTTTTAACATACATACAAATTAATTAAAATGTTGTCTAAACTAAGCCATCTAGTTTGGGACACAATGTTTGGGATGTTAAAAAAGTCCATTTATACTCTATTTGTTTATTTTAACTTTTACAACCATATATATGATTATTAATTTAAATGTATTGATTTAAAAAATATATATATTTAATTTATTTTCTCTCTCTATTTCTCTTTTACAATTATATATTTTAATATTTATTATACATTTCAATTTTTAATTTAATTTATGTAAATGTATAGATTTTTTTTAAATAAATTTTAAATCTATTTAATTTATTTTCTCCCTCTCTTTATATATATATATACATGGCATAAAACATAAAAGTTGGTGTTTATATAATATGTGTGCATGTATATAT
This sequence comes from Rhinichthys klamathensis goyatoka, assembly GCF_029890125.1. NCBI lineage: Eukaryota > Metazoa > Chordata > Actinopteri > Cypriniformes > Leuciscidae > Rhinichthys > Rhinichthys klamathensis. The sequence goes on from NW_026607092.1 coordinate 432,064, forward strand.
TATATTTAATTGTATTATGTATGTGTGTGCATGTGTGTGTGTGTGTATATATATATATATATTATAAACACAAACTTTTATGTTAGATGTGGTTAATCTCAATTAATCGATTTGACAGCCCTAATATACAGTGCGTACATATATATATATATATATATATATATATATATATATATATTAATACACTTTAAATAAACTGCAAATAAAATCATGTTTATTTATAAATAAAAAAATCAGTTTTTGGGTTTTGGCTAAATTAAGCTTTCTAGTTTGGGACCAAATGTTTGGTATGTTAGAAAAGTTCATTCATATATTTGTTTAAAGGGATAGTTCACCCAAAAATAATAATTCTGTCGTAATATTCTAAAGGCTCGTTCACACCAAGAACGATAACTATAACGATAACTAAATCATTTTGAATGTGATTCCAATGATATCTGTTCTCTGTGTCAATCATTATATTTATAGTGTAGACTCTGATATTCTTTTTTAGAGCGATTTTTAAACTATATGTATATCATCTTTGGTGTGAACGGGCTTTAAACCCTGTATTAGTATTTCTTTTTTTCTTCCTATGGAAGTAAATGGGGACCAGAAACTGTTTGGTTACCAACACTCTTTAAAATATCTACTTTTATGTTCAAGAGAACAAAGAAACTCATACAGGTTTACAACAACTTGAGGGTGAGAAAATTATGACAGAGAGTTTGTAATATAGTCCGCTTTTATGGTGCTTTTTTGTCCCCTTTGGAGTTTTTAACACTGTTATGCTTTAATAGATGCAGGTTGAACCTAGTGGAAATTACTTAAGCCCAAGAACACAACAGGAAATCACACATAGCGTTATTAATAGTATTCCCCCCCACGCATTGCACATCTGTACTGAAACCAGAGTTCAGATGTTTCAAATGTCAAACGCAAGCTTCACTTATGCGTTTATCTCTCTCATCTCTGCTCTGCGTGCCTGTGCAACGAATGGAGCCGCGCATCCAACCAAGCAGCTGTTCACACACACACACACACACACACACACACCAGCACTTTTACAGAAGTTTGCTGCCATTTGGTCATCTTGGTTGTTCTGCTTTAGAAAAGGGCTTCAAGTGCACATCTGTTGCACCCAGGACAGCCGTACATCAGTTTTGCATGTTTTTTCAAGTCTTTTATGTGACGTACAGTAGATCTTTACACACTAAAGTCACTTAAAAATATCTTTATTTAATCGTATTAGATAGAAAATATCAAACCAAGTGTCATCTGCAAGCAAATGATGCTCGAGCTTTTCTAAAAGTGTCACTTTTTCAATTACTTTTCATTTCCTCCCAAGTCTTTATTTTAAACAATATTGCTTCATATTTTTAAAACCGTTTTAATGCTTTTATTTATTATTTACAACAATAAATGCCTTTTTTATATGTATAATGGCAAGATATTTTGTCATTATTAACTGTGAATTTGTCCAAACTCTTTTTAGGGATGCTGTATATAAAAATAAAATTGCAAATTTCCTGATTTAATTGATAAATCATATTCTTTAGCAGATCTGCCACAGTCCCGTCTCTCCGTTGTTTCGCACCTTGTTCCGTTGGCTACTGTGTTTGTTGTGTAGTCATTTCTTGCTTTTCTGAAGGAAACGATCTTATTTTCATGCGGCGTCCCCAGTGTGTGTTTTGAA